>NC_065540.1:47982399-47989899 GCF_932294415.1 Quercus robur | reverse complement strand
AAAATGCCTTGTCATGGATGAGTCTGGAAAGAAGCTCATAAGTGGTGTTCACACTCTAGACAACTGTTATGGCTTGGTTCCTGATGTTGATATTGTGTGCAATAGCATTCGTTTACCAAATGAGGATCTATGGCACCAAAGGATGGGACATGCTAGTTACAATCATCTTTCAATTGTATCTAAGCATGAGTCAGTCTTAGGGATACCAAACCTCAGTAGAGTGAGCAATGTGGTGTGTGGACCATGTTAGCTTGGTAAACAGACAAAAGCTAAACATCTGGGTACGCAGACATCTGCTACATCCAGACCATTGGAGCTACTACATCTGGATCTTATGGGTCCAACCAGAACCGAGTCTCTTGGTGGTAAGAGATACATCATGGTTGTGGTGGACGACTTCACTAGGTACACTTGGGTCATTCTCCTACAATCCAAGTCTGATGCTCTTAAGCATATTGAAACTTTGTGCACAAGATTGTAGAATGAAAAGAGCTTGAAGATTTGATTAAATTTGAAGTGATCATGGTAAAGAATTCGAGAACTCATATATGGAGTCCTTTTGTACAAGATCAAGTGTATCTCAAGAATTCTCTGCTCCATTACTCCTCAGTAGAATGATGCAGTAGAAAGAAAGAACAAGGTTATTTAAGAGATGGCTAGAGCCATGTTGCACAACAAGGATGTGGCTAGAAACTTATGGGGAGAAGCCGTTAACATTACCTGTCATACGGTTAATAGGGTGTATTTTAGACCCGGTACCAAGAAGACTCCATATGAGTTATGGAAGGGAAGGAAGCCAAATGTTAAATATTTTAGAATCTTTGAAAGTACTTGTTTCATTCTCAAGGATAGAGAGAATGTGGGAAAATTTGATTCCCGAAGTGATGAAGGAATATTTTTGGAATACTCCTCTACAAGCAAGGCTTATTGGGTATACAACAAAAGAACCATGAAGGTAATGGAAACAGTAAATGTTGTTAATGAATCTTCAGATTTTGGTTCTAAGAAATTTAGTGAGGAAATCCCCAAAGAAATTCTTCCTCCCGAGCCCAGGGAAGTTCAAGAAATTGTTCAACAAGAACCTGCATCTTTTAGTACTCCAGATACTCCAAGTGTTGTAAAAGATTCAGCAGACTTATCTACTTCACCTGATTCTAAAACCCATGAGGAGAAAGGACCTTCTTCCAGGATCAAATTGAATCATCCTCCTGAAGTTATTGTGGGAAACATGAATGAACTTATACTAAGGAAGCGTACAGTTGATAAATGTGTTGCTAACTTTGTGTCTTATTCTTGTTACTTGTCGCAGGTTGAACCCACTAAAGTTGAGGAAGCTCTTCAGGATGAAAGTAGGGTTGAGGCTATGCACAATGAACTATTTCAGTTTCAGAGGAATGATGTCTAGATTTTGGTACCTAGACTGGAAGGTGAGCACATCATTAGCACAAAGTGGATATTCTGCAATAAAACTGATGAAGATGGTAATGTGATCTGCAACAAGGCTCGTCCTGTAGCTCAAGGATACTTAAAAATGGAAGGAGTAGACTATGATGAGACATTTGCTCCGGTAGCCCATATGGAGTCCATCAGAATTCTCCTAGCCCTAGCTTGTCACTTGAGGTTCAAGCTCTATCAAATGGATGTGAATACTGTATTCTTGAATGGGCTGCTTAAAGAAGATGTCTATGTCGCTCAACCAAAAGGGCTCATTGATCTACACTTTCCAGATCATGTGCTGTACCTCAAGAAGGCACTTTATGGATTAAAACAAGCCCCCAGAGCCTTGTATGATCGGCTCACACAATACTTGGTGTCACATAGGATCACCAGAGGAAAAGCAAATCAAACTCTCTTCATAAAGATGGAAGACAGCGAGTTGGTAGTTGCTTAAGTTTATGTTGATGATATCATCTTCGGGTTAACTAAGGATGAACTTGCTCATAGCTTCTCAAAATTCATGCAGGCCTAGTTCAAAATGAGCATGATTGGAGAGCTAACTCACTTCCTTGGATTGCAAATTTGTCAACAAGATTCAGGTATATTCCTATCTCAATCTAAATATGCTAAAATTCTTGTGAAGAAGTTTGGTTTGGAATCTGCTAGTTCTGTTAGAACCCTTAGGAGCCAAAATGTTAAACTCACTGTTAACTTATTAGGTAAAACTGTTGATTCATCTCTCTATAAAAGCATGATAGGTAGTATTCTTTACCTTACTGCTAGTAGACCTGACATTAGTTACAGTATGGGAGTGTGTGCTAGATATCAGACTAATCCCAATTAGTCTCATATGATTGCTTTGAAAAAAATCATAAAGTATGTCAAAACCACTACCGACTTTAATGTGTGTTACAGCAAGGACACAAATTATGTCTTAACTGGTTATTCTGACACTGATTGAGCTGGGAATGCTGATGATAGAAAGAGTACATCAGGGGGTTGTTTCTATGTGGGTAATAATCTTGTTTCCTGGATGAGCAAAAAGTAGAATTCCACCTCATTATCCACTATAGAAGCTGAGTATATCACTGTTGGTAGCTGTTGCACCCAACTTCTATGGATGCAAAAACTCCATGATTACGGTATTTGTCAAGAGCATCTTAGCATCTACTGTGACAATACCAGTGCCATCAACATCTCTAAGAATCCGGTTCAACATTCTCAAACTAAACACATAGAGATTCGACATCACTTCATTAGGGAGCTTGTCAAAGATGGTACTCTTACTCTTGAGTTTATTCACATTGGTGATCAGAAGGCTAATTTGTTTACCAAACCTCTGGATAGCAAACGGTTTGAATTCCTTCGCCAAAACATTGGTGTCATCTCCATGAATTGATCTCCTCTTCTCTTCCTTCTTCCTCATGCATTTGCATCTAGTTTTATGTATTACTTTGTTTTATTTAACATGTTTTTGTTTGGTTATTTTTCACTTTTGCTTTATTTTATTTTTCATATAAAAACAAATAAAAAAATTGAAAAATACAAAAACAGTGTGTGTTTGTGTACATTAGTACTTGTGTACCTTGGATGGCCATTGAAACAAAGTTTTCTAAACTTTGTATCTTTTGTAACTTAGATGAGCATCTTTGTTGGGAAATTTAGACCCCAGTTGAAAGAATTAACAAGTTTTAAATCCAAGTTGTTAATTAGATTTATTATCAATAAAACTTATTAAAACAAACAAACAGCAATATCATGTCAAAATCATGCAGCGGAAAAATAAATAAAACAAGATATGATAACCGAGGAAAACCGATGAAACAAACTAGTTTCACAGTAAAAAAACCTAGGGGGAAACCTTCCCGAGAAGTAATCCACTATAGAAAAGAGAAGTTTCAGTTCTAGTACAAAACCTTTGTCCCTAAACTCTACAATCCCCATAGATGAACTCACAGCAGAAACCTTCTACCACTCCAAAACCTCTGAACTCTTAAATATATGAATGCCACCCTTTGATGCACAAATCCCAATACATGACTAACCAATTGCACGAATCCCAGTACGCGACTTAATCACCAACTAGAAGAAGAATGTTAGCTGCAAAGTTCTTCACTTAATCAACAATGAAGATCAAGAAGCACTTGGTTACAAAACTCTAAGGCGCAAAGACGCAGTAGCTTCTTTTAGAGAGAATAAGGCATCAGTCACCTTTTGCATATGTTCTCCTTGTATTCTCTTATGTGACGGCCTCTAAAATAAGCCTTATATAGGTCTAGGGTTGTGAGAAAAGAAACCCTACACAAATGCAAAAGCCTGGCCCAAAAATCAGATCTGAAAATTCTGATTTCCGTAACCTCGATAAATAGCAAGTGTCGAGCAGGTGTCGAGCTTTAAACCTCGACAGATACAGCTATCGAGAAGCTATCGAGGAGATAGAAGCTTTCTCGATCGATCCACCAACTATCGAGAGGTGTTGAGCAGCTGTCGAGCTATCTGTCCAGCTTTAATGAACAGCTTTTCTTCACTTGTTTCTTGGTCCAATCTTCATGGCTTTAATACTAGACTTGAACAACATGTTTCTTGAAGTATTAAACACAACCGAGATCTACCCAATTACAAGTAAAGTGTGTTTTGTCAAAGGATTAGCTAATTACATAAAATAATGACATATATTCCTAACAAGTGAAACACATATGTCCTAACAATCTCTATGCATAACTAAGCAAGTGAACTTTGTGCCTCATGTTTGTGATGAGTAAGGTTAAGTGATCTCTTGTACTTAACACTCATATCACTCTTTTTGACGGGAAGGACTAGAAAATCCTAAGAGAAAGGCATAAATAACCATCTCACCACTGTTGCTCGCCAATCATGAAATGACATTCGTATGCTTCGGCATAGCAAAAGTGGAATGTCAATTGCTTAACATAATTGGGTATTTTTTTTTTCTCTCTCTTATATGGCCATGCATGGTTTGATTAAAAGAAAAAAAAAATATGCAAAGAAAAATAAAAGTGAAAAGATCAAAATGCTTTATATGATTGCAAACGTGTATTTTAGGAGATGTGGGAGTTATAGGATGTACCTCGAAGGTGATAATCCCCATTAACCAGTTATGATTGTGTATGAGTTAAAGTGATTTTCTCATATCTCAAATCGTCATAACATGTAGACACTTATGCAATCTTATGATGTTTTTCACACACAACACGCAATATTCTTTGCTACCTTTAATTTATGTGCAGGTACAATGTGATTTGGCCATCACAAGGAATACATGTGTTAATGTATGCTCACTAAACTGTCATAACTTGTTTTTTAAATTTAAAATTGGTTAGACTTGTTTAGTGTGTGTGTTTTGGGATCTTTGTGCTTACATTTTTATTGATTGAGAGATGTTTTTGAGAGTTTAAAATATTGTTTGGATCCTTGGTTGAGTTGTATGTTTGATTGTATTCATATCTGTGTTTTTCTCTTCTTTGAAAAACTATTTTTAAGCAACCTCGACACCTCTCGACACCTGGCTTATCTATCGAGCTCTTCAACTTCTTTTTATCGCAATCTCAACAGCTTCTCAATAGCTCCTCGATCCATTGAGCTTCTTTTTGCTGTGGACTCTTGCTCGATAGATGCATCTGTCGACTCTTTAAAGCTCAACACCTCTCGACACCTCTCGATCTATCAAGAATTACTGAGCTTCTATATATAGGGTCAACGCAATTCAGATCTCATTTCTCTTGATCTCTCTCTTCTCCTATTGCCTCTTCACCTTCCTAAACCTTTCTCTCTACTCCAAACTTCATCCTCAAGGATTTTTCGGCCTAGATCAAGTTTTTCTTCACTTGGTAGGGGTCCTAATCCTTCTTTTTCATGCATTTGACCTAACTTTTTGGGATTTTTTTAACTTTTGGGGTTTTTCAAAATTGATGAAGTTATTGTGAAATTTTTGGGATGGGTTTTGTATTTTTGATCTTAAAACATCATGCATTGCTTCTCATTTGCGTTACAACAATGTTTCATGCATTTCTAGATGTGTCTTCACTTTGTTGCAAACATGTGTGCTAGTAGGATTGGATTGTGCTGAGCCTGTGATGTACATTACATTCTCTATATTCTTATATATTGAACTGTATTGGGACTTTTTTGATTGTCTCTTTCTCCCTCTCCCTCTCTCTCCTTCTTTCGATTAGTTGTGTCATGGCACCTAAACAAAAATCTACTCCATCCCGAAACCCTCTTTGTTCCAGGGCATCCACTTCTTCTGACCCCACTCCCTCTCACGTTCGGTTTCATGATGAGAAGGCCAAATCGGACTTCTTTGAGAACTTCTCTAGACGAGGCATTCATTCGGAACGCCAAGTCATTTTGTCAGACTTCTCCGACACTGACCTACCCACTGTCATTCACAGTAGGGGTTGGGAGTCATTGTGTGACATCCTGGTCACTTGTCCATCCATGCTTATCCAGGTGTTCTACTCCAACATGCATGGATTTGATTATTCAGTACCTCTTTTTGTTACTCACATTTGAGGTACATGCATTGTGGTCACACCGAATATTGTATCCAACGTGCTTCGTGTCCCAAGGGTAGAGCATCCTGAATACCCCAGTTGTGATCGTCTGAGGACTGTGTCCAAAGATGAGCTCATATTTTCTTTTTGTGAACGTCCCCCTGATTGGGGTGATTGTTAGTTCACCTCTTGTACGGCCTTTGCTAAAGGCCCTAGGTTTCTTAACATGGTTATGACTTTTGTTTTGCATCCTCTTTCTCACTATAACTCTATTACTAAGCCCCATGCTCGATTTTTGCTTTCTCTTTTAGAGCATCTTACTATAAACTTTCCCTCCCATTTTATTCTTTCATCATAGATGTACATAGGGATACGGCGACCTGTGATAAGCTCATCTTCCCTTCAACTATCACGAGGATTTTACGCCATTTTTCTATTCCCTATCCCGTTTTCGACCACTTCTCTATTCTGTGTGCCATTGACGCCGCTACCATTAAATAGAGTGAGGCGCAGCTACGTTCGAGGCGGTCCGGTACGGCAGCTCCTCCCACTCCTTCCGCTCCATCCACCTTTGCTCCCTCTTCTTCTGCAAGTAGTGTGACTCTTGATGCGATCATGGCGCAACTTCAGCGTATGGATGCTCGCCTTGACAATCTCACTAATGAGTTGTGTCAGGTGAACACCCGTGTTGGCCGTATTTCCAGACAGCAGGCTCACCTTGGTGACTTCGTAGAGTCTCCCTCTCCTCCTCCCGAGGCATCTGACGACAACGATAATGATAATGCGGATGAGGATGCTAGCTCACCTAGCGATGACGAGATGTCTACTTGATACTTACCCTTTGTCACTCATGACAAAAAAGGGAAGTAGTTTTGGATATGAAAGTAGTTATACTCATAGGGGGAGGGTTAGCATAGGAGATTTTTGTTAGAGGGAGTGTTCATATTTTTTAGGGATGTAGTGAGGTTTTCATGTATCTTTTTCTTTTCTCTATATTTTAGATACATTGTTCTTGTACCTTAGATCTTGTGATCATATTGTGATAGCAAACCTTGTACTTGTTGATATATATACATTTGAGGTTGTTATTACAGTTCTTTCACCTATCTTTACATGGGTTGTTTCTTTTCTATCTTTATACACATGTTTCTTATATAATGTATGCAATCTATTATTTCTGTTTCACACTAAGATGCCTTGATGAGTTTTCTTTAAAGTGTTTCAGAAATACAGGTTGTCAAAGTCTATTTGCCATAAACTCTCTTCTTGCAAAGTTTTCAAGAGTTTGTGTTAGGATAGATTTTATTGTATTTGATGACTTGCATAATTGAGTGTAATTTATCACTTCTCAACTTTAAACTTTAATCTAATTTTATTTATTTTTTGTTGATTTTATACTTCATTATTGTTATTTAAATTTTATTTCAGATTTGAAGAAAATGAAGATTTACTTAAATAAAGAGACATGAAGCAGCTGAAAAAGGTTTTGAGCTGAACACTTGGGCTAAAAAAGGGTAATACGTAGTGGCTAAAGGCAGAAAAGAAAGGC
>NC_065540.1:46426006-46449876 GCF_932294415.1 Quercus robur | reverse complement strand
TCACCCTTTTCCCTCTCACAAAAATATTTTTGAAAGTTCAAAAACGTATATAAACACCCTTGAACGTTTAGACCCCCAATATACAAAATACCAATACAAGCTTTATATCAAACAAATACTGTGCGGAACATGAACAAAAACTTAATACAGAATTGGTAAAACTATCTAAGCCAAATTAAAATCACAATCCACAGCAAATAATGAAAAGGCAAAGATAGAGAGGAAGGAAGATGCAAACACAAAGACAACACGCGATGTGTTATCGAAGAGGAAACCGAAGCCCTCGGCGTAAAACCTCTCCGCCACCCTCCAAGCGGTAAACAATCCACTAGAAAATACAGTTGGGATACATGGACAGCAATAGACCCTCCAAGCCTAATCTACCCAGTGCACCTAAGCCCTCCAAGCTTCTTGCTCCAACGAGGTTGCGCCGAACCTTTTTCTTTTCTAGCTTCCCGGATTCCGCTACTAGACCGTAGCATCAACCAATGAAGATTGGTTCCTTCCTAACTGCTTCCCAGAAATCCAAACAGCTCTCTCATAGTAATGATAATGGTGAGAACCAGGTTTGGTATAATGCCTCTCAAGGATTTAACAATGGAGAGGAAGAGAGTTGAGGAATTTGAAGAGACTCTAATGTATAGATTGTGAGTGAATCAATCTTGTTTTTCTTTAGGGTTTCTCTCTCAAAATTCTCTCTGGAAGCTCTCTTACAATCGTAGGTAAAAAGGGTATTTATACTGGAGTGTGAGAGGAATGTGAAACGTCAGGTTTTACAAAACAGGGGTGGCTCGCGGCTTGACCTCGCGGCTTGACTAAGTCGCGAGATCCAGTCGCGAGATAACCGTATGGCCAGTTGTCCTGTTTTGTCCTGTAGTGCTCCAGCTTGCATGACTGTTCACCTTCCAGCATGTTTGGCACATGTGCTACGTCTGGCGGCTTGCAGCCGCGAGTCACCCGCGAGGCCAAGCCGCGAGTCTCTGTTTTCTTGCACACTCTTGAGAAAACTACACTCTATCTCACTCACTACTCTTACATCAAACCCACCTAAATACAGGGTTACTAAATGCTGAATTACAAGCAAATTTGGCACGGAATAAAGCCAATTAGATGGTTGAATAAATTCAACCTTACAATCTCCCCCTTTGGCTATTCCGTGACAAAATCCTAAAACAGACTCTAGACTTAACATGTGAGTTGGGAACAGTTGAACAAAACTCACTCACACCTAACTCTAGAAGCTGTGAAGCACTTGAATCATATGAACATAATACTCCTGAAACACAACAATACACCATGATCATTGTAAGCAGAAAATCATAAAATGCATATGAAACAGGCAATATGTGATCAAGCAAAAAATGGAGTTAAGAAACAAACCATGGCTTGATCAACCAAGTGAACACCACAAGGTAGTGATCACAGTGCTCATTCACACTTGGAATGAACACAAGGACATACAAGTTAACAAGTACAAGGCAAGATACTTGCATGATCAACACTCAATCAATGCATAATACACAAGGTATATGCATCTAGGAACAATCCTACAAGGGCACAAGAGTGACAGTACATAAATCAAAATGCAAGACATTTAGATATAAGTACTGATTTCAACATAGCATAAAGGCTGCATTAAGCAAGGTACATACCATAAAGCCTACAAACTATGCATAAAACATTAACTCTAAAAGCTTACAAAAGCACATGGGTACAAAAACTATATAACAATTTACAAAACACAATATATCAACTTAAACTGAAGAAGAATGTAAAGACACTCCCCCTTAGGTAATATCCTCCCCCTCTGATCAGGCCTATCACTCCCCCTTTTTGTCATGGAATAGGCTATTCATCCTCTTCCAGCTTTCTCTGAATTTGATCCAATTGAGTTTGAAGAGAGGTAAACTTCATATCTCATCGAGTGCTGTGATGGTGTAGAGTAGCTGTGAGTCCGGACATCTTTGTATTCAACTCGTGGACAGAGGATACAATGCGATCAAGTTTCTCATCAAAGGAGAGAGTGCTGAAATGAGAGCCACTGTGAGATGCAGAAGTTTCTGGTTTGGCTCTCTTCCGACTATGTCCAATGCTTGCATTGAATGTACGCATGTTGATTGGACTTGGTTTTGAGAGAGGAGATTCATCTGCCGTTGGATAAATTCCCTTGAGCTTGAAGATCCTTGAAATGAGACAGCAGAAAGGAATGCATATCCGAGACTCAGTTCGTAGAACCGTTTTGCGCAGAACATGAAAGATATGAGCACAGATGTCTATTTCCACATCAGAGATTAGATCATGAAGAAACAAAGCACGTCCGAGGTTCATATACCCAGTGCTTGATAAAGGGTACAAATTGTGAAACATCACAATTGTAAGCACTCTCAGTTTTGGAGGAAGAGAGGAAACACTGATGGATTTTCCATTGGATACTTCATGATCGGATCCTAGGATTTGTAGAATTTCTTCAACCTCTGGAGTTCGATCATCGTAAGGAGTTAGATCCACATTCTGAGGTCTGGTGATACTGAGAAGATCTGCGATGGAGTTTGGGGAAATGCCAAACTTTTTTCCTCTGACCCAGAAAATGAGTTCAACTCCAAGATCAGTTGCATTGGAGAAGCATTCTTTGACCAGCTCATCCATTGGATCATCAAAGTTCCCGAACAAGTTTACCCAATCTCATTTCTCAAAGATTCGAGGGATAAAAGTGGTCCCTAAGGTGTTAAACTCCACCACTCGTTCCACTATAGGAGTTGACTTGTCAAAAATGTTTGAGTAGACGTGTGAGGTAAGCGGAGTTCTAAACCTATCCTCATTGGGGTATTGAGATGCCTGTGATGATAGTCGAGTTCTTTTAGCAACTGGTGTTGCTGGATCGTCAGCAACAATGTCTTTACCCCTGGAAGATCGACGAGACATCTGCAAGAGAACAGGCCCACAGCAAAGAACCAACAACAGTACCACACAAGATAAATGTCAACATGATTCAGTGCTAATAGAAGTAAAAAAATTTCAATACATAAATACAAACTGAAGATAGTGCAGACCCAACCAAACTTCTAACAATACTAAGGAGCACAAAAAGACAGGTGCAGCAAAATGGTGATAGCGCACAAAGGCATAGAGAGACAAAAACTAACAGAACTGTCAATGAGACAGGTTACCATGACCATGATATGCAAACAGATACAGCATTCGAACATCAAGAACAGATATCATAAAACATGCCACAAAAGATATGAACATGGGAAAAAATTTCAAAATGAAGTAACAAAGCACCCAAACTAGAGCACATGGTTGAGAGACACACATTATGTTAACATAAAAACACAGTAAACCAATGCCGAAAACCAACATCAACACCCAAGCAAGTGAAATGAGCAAGTCATATAAATACCAAACCCATTTAACAAAAGATTTTCAGAATCAACAACAGGCAAAACACAGAACAATGAAAGGGAACATTGTGACCACTCAACATGAAAATGGATGATATCAACAACAAACATAACAAGTCATACCCATTACACAAGGAGAGGAATGATTCGAACACAATATCAATCCAAATGGTAAGCAAAACATCCATGAAATAGGGAAAATGAGATGAGGAAAAACAAGACCCATACCTTTTCTTGATGATTTGGATATGAAATGAAGCACCAATGAGGTTTGAAAATGGGTACACGGAGTGTTTGGGAAGGAGACAGTTGAGGAAGAAAATGAACAGTCACAAAAGTTCGAGGGAAAACTGAAAAAGATTTAAAAACTGCCCCTATTTTTGCCAAACACGCGTTTTTCGCGACTTGATTGAGTCGCCACAGAGTCGCCAGTTCAAGCCGCCAAAACACTCGAGGACAAAAATTTGAAAAATTTTTCTAAGTGTTTTTCGTGACTAGAAGGTCTACCCGCGGGTGAGTCGCGAGCTGAGCCGCGAAAATCTCTGAGTAGCCCTCGTGACTGGACTTTCCACTCGCGAACAAGTCGCCAAAAATGACCTGCAAAGACGCGACTGAGGCACGCGACTTGACATACCCGCGACTGAGCCGCCAAAACAGGGCAAAACTGGATTTTTGAAATTTTCAGTTTTTTCAAACAAAATACTTTCCAAAAACACCTAAAACACTCAAAAATCTTTTTGTGCTTGAATTAACAAAGATTGAGCATGTGAAAACACATTTCATCAAGTACAATCACACAAATGAATATGGCATTTATTGAACATAAACTTGTGTGTTGTGTGTGGATATCAACAATGAGATAGTCCTTAGTCTAATGTGAAGTTTCAATGATCAATTCAACCAAGACATACACAATTAGCACTAGATCATGTGACCCATCTCAATTATAGAAATATGTATATATGACCTCCCACAAACTTGATAACATAACTTGGAGCTTTACATTTGACTCCACTTTTAAACATAACATTTGATCTTTTTGATCTTTTGAGGCAATCACCTCTCATTGTGAGAGTGACATTTGATATTTCACTTTAATGAACAAGCCTTTGGCTTTTTGAATAAACATTTTCTTTAATATAAGGTCGCTTACCCTTTTTCCTAGTCGAATACTAGAATGTGCGACAGGCTTTTGCAGTTCAATATCTCTTTTCATTTGGAGATTTACATTTGGTGAGCTCTTTTTAGCAAAAACAAAACTAAATAGTGGGAAGATATATAGACACAAGTCTATGCATGTCTCAAGATCAACATAACCATTCACTAATCATTCATGACAAGTTTGAAGATCTATTTACAACAATCACATAGATTTCAAGATTTTTCCCACAGTGATATGAGTGCAAGAAAACAAGCAATGCTCGAAAATGCACAAAGCCATTAGCACAAAGGTACAAGGCAAAACAAGTTTTGAGACAAAAGCTCAACAATGTCAATCAAACTTTTTGATTTTCTAATTTTTATGTGATTTTTGGATTTTTGACACAAGAAGCAAAAAGATTGATAGAACAAAATTAAAAATATGCACAAGCAGACAAGCAGACAACCAACAGCAAAAACAGCAACCAAACAAACAAACATCGTCGCAAAGCATAGGAAGTATTAATGCATGGACATGTTGTAATGCTTATGCATGAGTACCCTTTTTCACCCACACGTCACTTGCGTTTTGGGTGATTTCCTTATAGGATTGGGTACGAGAGTTAGGGCTTTCAAACCTTCGTGAGAAGCTTCCAAACAGTTGGTGAATGCATCAATCATCTTCATCACGTTCATCATTCCGGGATCACCATTCTGATCTCTAGATTGTTCACCTGCTCAATTTCTTCTATCATTTCTAGGTCCTCCTGACCTTTGAGGAGTTGCACTATTCTTTGCTCTCAGCTTTTGGCAATTTGGTCGAGTATGCCCTTGAAGTCCGCAATAGTGACACACATAAGTTGCTCTAGGACCTCTTTGTGGTCGTGGGCGTGACTTGGCACGAGATTCAGACCTGCCCACAGATTGATTACGGGGATTCAACAACCGTTGGTTCACCACATTCTTCTTCTCCTCCATCTTGAGCTTCTCTTCATTAAGGTCAACTACAACTGGATCTTTGGCCTTTACAAACTTCACTTCTTTAGTGACATTTCCAGATGAGCTACTTCCTCCGGTATATCCCAATCCGGATTTGTCTGAAAAGCTCTTTTGAGATGAAATAACATCATCTAGCTTCTTGGTGGTGACCCTCTCTATTTTAGCATTTGCTTGCACAACCTCTTACTCAAGAAATCTCACTTTTATGTAAGCTTCGGACAGCTCACCATTCAGTGTTTCTATCTCACATTTGGCCTCCCTATATCGGATTAGGAGACTTTTGTAGTCCTCCTCTGCCTTCTTCATTTTTCTCACAGCAGCCTTGGCCACCCTTGTGTACTCACCCGACTTCTCTAAGAGTGAGTTATAATTCTCTTGAAGATTTGCTGTGCTTTCATCTTCTTCAGCATCTGATTCTTCAACAATTCCTAGTGATTCATCATCACTATGTTCTTCAAGGTCTCATACAAGCAGATTCAACTCATCTGAAGACTCAACATGAGCAATAGTCATAAAAGCTGAATAGTTCCCTTCTCCATCACAGCTTTCTTCAGATTCTGAGTCTGATGAATCCGAGTCACTCAATGTTGTGGCATACACTTTGCCTTTCGATTTCAAATAATTCGGACATTCCTTCTTAAAGTGTCCATGCCCATTACATTCGAAACAAGTGACACCTTGTGTAGGTTGAGATTCTTTTCCATCTTTCCTTTTGAATTCCCTTTTCTCCCTTCCAGAACTTTGGAATTTTCTTTTATCATCAAATTTGCCATTATTTTTGAATTTCAAGAACTTTCTGAAATTTTTGACAAGGTATGCAACATCTTTGTCAACCACATCTTCTCCCGATGAGTCTTGATCTTCCACCTTCTCATTAATGGTCTTAAGAGCAAGAGATGTACTCTTCCGTTGATTGGGCAGCGTCATCTCATAAGTCTGAAGAGAACCAACCAGCTCCTGGACTTTGATGTCACCAAGGTCCTTGCTCTCTTCAATCGCTGTCACTTTAGCACGAAAACTCTCCGGCAAAGATCGAAGGATCTTCCTTACAATTTTAGAATCCTCCGTTTTCTCCCCCAAGTTGAACTTGCTGACAACCACCTCAATTAGCTTCCCATAGAAAGAGTCAAAGGACTCATCCTCACTCATTTTGAGCTCCTCAAACCGAGTGGTTAGCATTTGCAACTTGGTGTCTTTCACTTTCTTCGTGCCTTCATAGGTGGTTTCCAATATCTCACATGCTTCTTTGGCAACGGTAATATGAGAAATCCTGTGAAATTCATCTGGAGACACACCACAGAAAATAGCATTAAGTGCTTTACTGTTAGCATTAGATGCAGCAAGTGCTGCCTTATCCCATGTAGATTTGGCTGCCTCAGGTCTGGTCCAACCAATCTCAACAGAATCCCAAATAGATTCATCAATAGAACACAGAAAAGCTCTCATGCGAACCTTCCAAAAAGCATAATTACTACCATCAAAATATGGAGGTGCATTTAGGGATTGAGACCTATCCATCTCAAAAGGGAGTCAAGGATCACACAATGGTAATGAAACCAATAACAGTGTATCCGCTCTGATACCAAATGAAAGTTCAAAAACGTGTATAAACACCCTTGAACGTTTAGACCCCCAATATACAAAATACCAATACAAGCTTTATATCAAACAAATACTGTGCAGAAGATGAACAAAAGCTTAATACAGAATTGGTAAAACTATCTAAGCCAAATTAAAATCACAATCCACAGCAGATAATGAAAAGGCAAAGATAGAGAGGAAAGAAGATGCAAACACAAAGACAACACGCGATGTGTTATCGAAGAGGAAACCGAAGCCCTCGGCGTAAAACCTCTTCACCGCCCTCCAAGCGGTAAACAATCCACTAGAAAATACAGTTGGGATACATGGACAGCAATAGACCCTCCAAGCCTAATCTACCCAGTGCACCTAAGCCCTCCAAGCTTCTTGCTCCAACGAGGTTGCGCCGAACCTTTTTCTTTTCTAGCTTCCCGGATTCCGCTACTAGACCGTAGCATCAACCAATGAAGATTAGTTCCTTCCTAACTGCTTCCCAGAAATCCAAACAGCTCTCTCATAGTAATGATAATGGTGAGAACCAGGTTTGGTATAATGCCTCTCAAGGATTTAACAATGGAGAGGAAGAGAGTTGAGGAATTTGAAGAGACTCTAATGTATAGATTGTGAGTGAATCAATCTTGTTTTTCTTTAGGGTTTCTCTCTCAAAATTCTCTCTGGAAGCTCTCTTACAATCGTAGGTAAAAAGGGTATTTATACTGGAGTGTGAGAGGAATGTGAAACGTCAGGTTTTACAAAACAGGGGTGGCTCGCGGCTTGACCTCGCGGCTTGACTAAGTCGCGAGATCCAGTCGCGAGATAACCGTATGGCCAGTTGTCCTGTTTTGTCCTGTAGTGCTCCAGCTTGCATGACTGTTCACCTTCCAGCATGTTTGGCACATGTGCTACGTCTGGCGGCTTGCAGCCGCGAGTCACCCGCGAGGCCAAGCCGCGAGTCTCTGTTTTCTTGCACACTCTTGAGAAAACTACACTCTATCTCACTCACTACTCTTACATCAAACCCACCTAAATACAGGGTTACTAAATGCTGAATTACAAGCAAATTTGGCACGGAATAAAGCCAATTAGATGGTTGAATAAATTCAACCTTACAATCTCCCCCTTTGGCTATTCCGTGACAAAATCCTAAAACAGACTCTAGACTTAACATGTGAGTTGGGAACAGTTGAACAAAACTCACTCACACCTAACTCTAGAAGCTGTGAAGCACTTGAATCATATGAACATAATACTCCTGAAACACAACAATACACCATGATCATTGTAAGCAGAAAATCATAAAATGCATATGAAACAGGCAATATGTGATCAAGCAAAAAATGGAGTTAAGAAACAAACCATGGCTTGATCAACCAAGTGAACACCACAAGGTAGTGATCACAGTGCTCATTCACACTTGGAATGAACACAAGGACATACAAGTTAACAAGTACAAGGCAAGATACTTGCATGATCAACACTCAATCAATGCATAATACACAAGGTATATGCATCTAGGAACAATCCTACAAGGGCACAAGAGTGACAGTACATAAATCAAAATGCAAGACATTTAGATATAAGTACTGATTTCAACATAGCATAAAGGCTGCATTAAGCAAGGTACATACCATAAAGCCTACAAACTATGCATAAAACATTAACTCTAAAAGCTTACAAAAGCACATGGGTACAAAAACTATATAACAATTTACAAAACACAATATATCAACTTAAACTGAAGAAGAATGTAAAGACACTCCCCCTTAGGTAATATCCTCCCCCTCTGATCAGGCCTATCACTCCCCCTTTTTGTCATGGAATAGGCTATTCATCCTCTTCCAGCTTTCTCTGAATTTGATCCAATTGAGTTTGAAGAGAGGTAAACTTCATATCTCATCGAGTGCTGTGATGGTGTAGAGTAGCTGTGAGTCCGGACATCTTTGTATTCAACTCGTGGACAGAGGATACAATGCGATCAAGTTTCTCATCAAAGGAGAGAGTGCTGAAATGAGAGCCACTGTGAGATGCAGAAGTTTCTGGTTTGGCTCTCTTCCGACTATGTCCAATGCTTGCATTGAATGTACGCATGTTGATTGGACTTGGTTTTGAGAGAGGAGATTCATCTGCCGTTGGATAAATTCCCTTGAGCTTGAAGATCCTTGAAATGAGACAGCAGAAAGGAATGCATATCCGAGACTCAGTTCGTAGAACCGTTTTGCGCAGAACATGAAAGATATGAGCACAGATGTCTATTTCCACATCAGAGATTAGATCATGAAGAAACAAAGCACGTCCGAGGTTCATATACCCAGTGCTTGATAAAGGGTACAAATTGTGAAACATCACAATTGTAAGCACTCTCAGTTTTGGAGGAAGAGAGGAAACACTGATGGATTTTCCATTGGATACTTCATGATCGGATCCTAGGATTTGTAGAATTTCTTCAACCTCTGGAGTTCGATCATCGTAAGGAGTTAGATCCACATTCTGAGGTCTGGTGATACTGAGAAGATCTGCGATGGAGTTTGGGGAAATGCCAAACTTTTTTCCTCTGACCCAGAAAATGAGTTCAACTCCAAGATCAGTTGCATTGGAGAAGCATTCTTTGACCAGCTCATCCATTGGATCATCAAAGTTCCCGAACAAGTTTACCCAATCTCATTTCTCAAAGATTCGAGGGATAAAAGTGGTCCCTAAGGTGTTAAACTCCACCACTCGTTCCACTATAGGAGTTGACTTGTCAAAAATGTTTGAGTAGACGTGTGAGGTAAGCGGAGTTCTAAACCTATCCTCATTGGGGTATTGAGATGCCTGTGATGATAGTCGAGTTCTTTTAGCAACTGGTGTTGCTGGATCGTCAGCAACAATGTCTTTACCCCTGGAAGATCGACGAGACATCTGCAAGAGAACAGGCCCACAGCAAAGAACCAACAACAGTACCACACAAGATAAATGTCAACATGATTCAGTGCTAATAGAAGTAAAAAAATTTCAATACATAAATACAAACTGAAGATAGTGCAGACCCAACCAAACTTCTAACAATACTAAGGAGCACAAAAAGACAGGTGCAGCAAAATGGTGATAGCGCACAAAGGCATAGAGAGACAAAAACTAACAGAACTGTCAATGAGACAGGTTACCATGACCATGATATGCAAACAGATACAGCATTCGAACATCAAGAACAGATATCATAAAACATGCCACAAAAGATATGAACATGGGAAAAAATTTCAAAATGAAGTAACAAAGCACCCAAACTAGAGCACATGGTTGAGAGACACACATTATGTTAACATAAAAACACAGTAAACCAATGCCGAAAACCAACATCAACACCCAAGCAAGTGAAATGAGCAAGTCATATAAATACCAAACCCATTTAACAAAAGATTTTCAGAATCAACAACAGGCAAAACACAGAACAATGAAAGGGAACATTGTGACCACTCAACATGAAAATGGATGATATCAACAACAAACATAACAAGTCATACCCATTACACAAGGAGAGGAATGATTCGAACACAATATCAATCCAAATGGTAAGCAAAACATCCATGAAATAGGGAAAATGAGATGAGGAAAAACAAGACCCATACCTTTTCTTGATGATTTGGATATGAAATGAAGCACCAATGAGGTTTGAAAATGGGTACACGGAGTGTTTGGGAAGGAGACAGTTGAGGAAGAAAATGAACAGTCACAAAAGTTCGAGGGAAAACTGAAAAAGATTTAAAAACTGCCCCTATTTTTGCCAAACACGCGTTTTTCGCGACTTGATTGAGTCGCCACAGAGTCGCCAGTTCAAGCCGCCAAAACACTCGAGGACAAAAATTTGAAAAATTTTTCTAAGTGTTTTTCGTGACTAGAAGGTCTACCCGCGGGTGAGTCGCGAGCTGAGCCGCGAAAATCTCTGAGTAGCCCTCGTGACTGGACTTTCCACTCGCGAACAAGTCGCCAAAAATGACCTGCAAAGACGCGACTGAGGCACGCGACTTGACATACCCGCGACTGAGCCGCCAAAACAGGGCAAAACTGGATTTTTGAAATTTTCAGTTTTTTCAAACAAAATACTTTCCAAAAACACCTAAAACACTCAAAAATCTTTTTGTGCTTGAATTAACAAAGATTGAGCATGTGAAAACACATTTCATCAAGTACAATCACACAAATGAATATGGCATTTATTGAACATAAACTTGTGTGTTGTGTGTGGATATCAACAATGAGATAGTCCTTAGTCTAATGTGAAGTTTCAATGATCAATTCAACCAAGACATACACAATTAGCACTAGATCATGTGACCCATCTCAATTATAGAAATATGTATATATGACCTCCCACAAACTTGATAACATAACTTGGAGCTTTACATTTGACTCCACTTTTAAACATAACATTTGATCTTTTTGATCTTTTGAGGCAATCACCTCTCATTGTGAGAGTGACATTTGATATTTCACTTTAATGAACAAGCCTTTGGCTTTTTGAATAAACATTTTCTTTAATATAAGGTCGCTTACCCTTTTTCCTAGTCGAATACTAGAATGTGCGACAGGCTTTTGCAGTTCAATATCTCTTTTCATTTGGAGATTTACATTTGGTGAGCTCTTTTTAGCAAAAACAAAACTAAATAGTGGGAAGATATATAGACACAAGTCTATGCATGTCTCAAGATCAACATAACCATTCACTAATCATTCATGACAAGTTTGAAGATCTATTTACAACAATCACATAGATTTCAAGATTTTTCCCACAGTGATATGAGTGCAAGAAAACAAGCAATGCTCGAAAATGCACAAAGCCATTAGCACAAAGGTACAAGGCAAAACAAGTTTTGAGACAAAAGCTCAACAATGTCAATCAAACTTTTTGATTTTCTAATTTTTATGTGATTTTTGGATTTTTGACACAAGAAGCAAAAAGATTGATAGAACAAAATTAAAAATATGCACAAGCAGACAAGCAGACAACCAACAGCAAAAACAGCAACCAAACAAACAAACATCGTCGCAAAGCATAGGAAGTATTAATGCATGGACATGTTGTAATGCTTATGCATGAGTACCCTTTTTCACCCACACGTCACTTGCGTTTTGGGTGATTTCCTTATAGGATTGGGTACGAGAGTTAGGGCTTTCAAACCTTCGTGAGAAGCTTCCAAACAGTTGGTGAATGCATCAATCATCTTCATCACGTTCATCATTCCGGGATCACCATTCTGATCTCTAGATTGTTCACCTGCTCAATTTCTTCTATCATTTCTAGGTCCTCCTGACCTTTGAGGAGTTGCACTATTCTTTGCTCTCAGCTTTTGGCAATTTGGTCGAGTATGCCCTTGAAGTCCGCAATAGTGACACACATAAGTTGCTCTAGGACCTCTTTGTGGTCGTGGGCGTGACTTGGCACGAGATTCAGACCTGCCCACAGATTGATTACGGGGATTCAACAACCGTTGGTTCACCACATTCTTCTTCTCCTCCATCTTGAGCTTCTCTTCATTAAGGTCAACTACAACTGGATCTTTGGCCTTTACAAACTTCACTTCTTTAGTGACATTTCCAGATGAGCTACTTCCTCCGGTATATCCCAATCCGGATTTGTCTGAAAAGCTCTTTTGAGATGAAATAACATCATCTAGCTTCTTGGTGGTGACCCTCTCTATTTTAGCATTTGCTTGCACAACCTCTTACTCAAGAAATCTCACTTTTATGTAAGCTTCGGACAGCTCACCATTCAGTGTTTCTATCTCACATTTGGCCTCCCTATATCGGATTAGGAGACTTTTGTAGTCCTCCTCTGCCTTCTTCATTTTTCTCACAGCAGCCTTGGCCACCCTTGTGTACTCACCCGACTTCTCTAAGAGTGAGTTATAATTCTCTTGAAGATTTGCTGTGCTTTCATCTTCTTCAGCATCTGATTCTTCAACAATTCCTAGTGATTCATCATCACTATGTTCTTCAAGGTCTCATACAAGCAGATTCAACTCATCTGAAGACTCAACATGAGCAATAGTCATAAAAGCTGAATAGTTCCCTTCTCCATCACAGCTTTCTTCAGATTCTGAGTCTGATGAATCCGAGTCACTCAATGTTGTGGCATACACTTTGCCTTTCGATTTCAAATAATTCGGACATTCCTTCTTAAAGTGTCCATGCCCATTACATTCGAAACAAGTGACACCTTGTGTAGGTTGAGATTCTTTTCCATCTTTCCTTTTGAATTCCCTTTTCTCCCTTCCAGAACTTTGGAATTTTCTTTTATCATCAAATTTGCCATTATTTTTGAATTTCAAGAACTTTCTGAAATTTTTGACAAGGTATGCAACATCTTTGTCAACCACATCTTCTCCCGATGAGTCTTGATCTTCCACCTTCTCATTAATGGTCTTAAGAGCAAGAGATGTACTCTTCCGTTGATTGGGCAGCGTCATCTCATAAGTCTGAAGAGAACCAACCAGCTCCTGGACTTTGATGTCACCAAGGTCCTTGCTCTCTTCAATCGCTGTCACTTTAGCACGAAAACTCTCCGGCAAAGATCGAAGGATCTTCCTTACAATTTTAGAATCCTCCGTTTTCTCCCCCAAGTTGAACTTGCTGACAACCACCTCAATTAGCTTCCCATAGAAAGAGTCAAAGGACTCATCCTCACTCATTTTGAGCTCCTCAAACCGAGTGGTTAGCATTTGCAACTTGGTGTCTTTCACTTTCTTCGTGCCTTCATAGGTGGTTTCCAATATCTCACATGCTTCTTTGGCAACGGTAATATGAGAAATCCTGTGAAATTCATCTGGAGACACACCACAGAAAATAGCATTAAGTGCTTTACTGTTAGCATTAGATGCAGCAAGTGCTGCCTTATCCCATGTAGATTTGGCTGCCTCAGGTCTGGTCCAACCAATCTCAACAGAATCCCAAATAGATTCATCAATAGAACACAGAAAAGCTCTCATGCGAACCTTCCAAAAAGCATAATTACTACCATCAAAATATGGAGGTGCATTTAGGGATTGAGACCTATCCATCTCAAAAGGGAGTCAAGGATCACACAATGGTAATGAAACCAATAACAGTGTATCCGCTCTGATACCAAATGAAAGTTCAAAAACGTGTATAAACACCCTTGAACGTTTAGACCCCCAATATACAAAATACCAATACAAGCTTTATATCAAACAAATACTGTGCAGAAGATGAACAAAAGCTTAATACAGAATTGGTAAAACTATCTAAGCCAAATTAAAATCACAATCCACAGCAGATAATGAAAAGGCAAAGATAGAGAGGAAAGAAGATGCAAACACAAAGACAACACGCGATGTGTTATCGAAGAGGAAACCGAAGCCCTCGGCGTAAAACCTCTTCACCGCCCTCCAAGCGGTAAACAATCCACTAGAAAATACAGTTGGGATACATGGACAGCAATAGACCCTCCAAGCCTAATCTACCCAGTGCACCTAAGCCCTCCAAGCTTCTTGCTCCAACGAGGTTGCGCCGAACCTTTTTCTTTTCTAGCTTCCCGGATTCCGCTACTAGACCGTAGCATCAACCAATGAAGATTAGTTCCTTCCTAACTGCTTCCCAGAAATCCAAACAGCTCTCTCATAGTAATGATAATGGTGAGAACCAGGTTTGGTATAATGCCTCTCAAGGATTTAACAATGGAGAGGAAGAGAGTTGAGGAATTTGAAGAGACTCTAATGTATAGATTGTGAGTGAATCAATCTTGTTTTTCTTTAGGGTTTCTCTCTCAAAATTCTCTCTGGAAGCTCTCTTACAATCGTAGGTAAAAAGGGTATTTATACTGGAGTGTGAGAGGAATGTGAAACGTCAGGTTTTACAAAACAGGGGTGGCTCGCGGCTTGACCTCGCGGCTTGACTAAGTCGCGAGATCCAGTCGCGAGATAACCGTATGGCCAGTTGTCCTGTTTTGTCCTGTAGTGCTCCAGCTTGCATGACTGTTCACCTTCCAGCATGTTTGGCACATGTGCTACGTCTGGCGGCTTGCAGCCGCGAGTCACCCGCGAGGCCAAGCCGCGAGTCTCTGTTTTCTTGCACACTCTTGAGAAAACTACACTCTATCTCACTCACTACTCTTACATCAAACCCACCTAAATACAGGGTTACTAAATGCTGAATTACAAGCAAATTTGGCACGGAATAAAGCCAATTAGATGGTTGAATAAATTCAACCTTACAATCTCCCCCTTTGGCTATTCCGTGACAAAATCCTAAAACAGACTCTAGACTTAACATGTGAGTTGGGAACAGTTGAACAAAACTCACTCACACCTAACTCTAGAAGCTGTGAAGCACTTGAATCATATGAACATAATACTCCTGAAACACAACAATACACCATGATCATTGTAAGCAGAAAATCATAAAATGCATATGAAACAGGCAATATGTGATCAAGCAAAAAATGGAGTTAAGAAACAAACCATGGCTTGATCAACCAAGTGAACACCACAAGGTAGTGATCACAGTGCTCATTCACACTTGGAATGAACACAAGGACATACAAGTTAACAAGTACAAGGCAAGATACTTGCATGATCAACACTCAATCAATGCATAATACACAAGGTATATGCATCTAGGAACAATCCTACAAGGGCACAAGAGTGACAGTACATAAATCAAAATGCAAGACATTTAGATATAAGTACTGATTTCAACATAGCATAAAGGCTGCATTAAGCAAGGTACATACCATAAAGCCTACAAACTATGCATAAAACATTAACTCTAAAAGCTTACAAAAGCACATGGGTACAAAAACTATATAACAATTTACAAAACACAATATATCAACTTAAACTGAAGAAGAATGTAAAGACACTCCCCCTTAGGTAATATCCTCCCCCTCTGATCAGGCCTATCACTCCCCCTTTTTGTCATGGAATAGGCTATTCATCCTCTTCCAGCTTTCTCTGAATTTGATCCAATTGAGTTTGAAGAGAGGTAAACTTCATATCTCATCGAGTGCTGTGATGGTGTAGAGTAGCTGTGAGTCCGGACATCTTTGTATTCAACTCGTGGACAGAGGATACAATGCGATCAAGTTTCTCATCAAAGGAGAGAGTGCTGAAATGAGAGCCACTGTGAGATGCAGAAGTTTCTGGTTTGGCTCTCTTCCGACTATGTCCAATGCTTGCATTGAATGTACGCATGTTGATTGGACTTGGTTTTGAGAGAGGAGATTCATCTGCCGTTGGATAAATTCCCTTGAGCTTGAAGATCCTTGAAATGAGACAGCAGAAAGGAATGCATATCCGAGACTCAGTTCGTAGAACCGTTTTGCGCAGAACATGAAAGATATGAGCACAGATGTCTATTTCCACATCAGAGATTAGATCATGAAGAAACAAAGCACGTCCGAGGTTCATATACCCAGTGCTTGATAAAGGGTACAAATTGTGAAACATCACAATTGTAAGCACTCTCAGTTTTGGAGGAAGAGAGGAAACACTGATGGATTTTCCATTGGATACTTCATGATCGGATCCTAGGATTTGTAGAATTTCTTCAACCTCTGGAGTTCGATCATCGTAAGGAGTTAGATCCACATTCTGAGGTCTGGTGATACTGAGAAGATCTGCGATGGAGTTTGGGGAAATGCCAAACTTTTTTCCTCTGACCCAGAAAATGAGTTCAACTCCAAGATCAGTTGCATTGGAGAAGCATTCTTTGACCAGCTCATCCATTGGATCATCAAAGTTCCCGAACAAGTTTACCCAATCTCATTTCTCAAAGATTCGAGGGATAAAAGTGGTCCCTAAGGTGTTAAACTCCACCACTCGTTCCACTATAGGAGTTGACTTGTCAAAAATGTTTGAGTAGACGTGTGAGGTAAGCGGAGTTCTAAACCTATCCTCATTGGGGTATTGAGATGCCTGTGATGATAGTCGAGTTCTTTTAGCAACTGGTGTTGCTGGATCGTCAGCAACAATGTCTTTACCCCTGGAAGATCGACGAGACATCTGCAAGAGAACAGGCCCACAGCAAAGAACCAACAACAGTACCACACAAGATAAATGTCAACATGATTCAGTGCTAATAGAAGTAAAAAAATTTCAATACATAAATACAAACTGAAGATAGTGCAGACCCAACCAAACTTCTAACAATACTAAGGAGCACAAAAAGACAGGTGCAGCAAAATGGTGATAGCGCACAAAGGCATAGAGAGACAAAAACTAACAGAACTGTCAATGAGACAGGTTACCATGACCATGATATGCAAACAGATACAGCATTCGAACATCAAGAACAGATATCATAAAACATGCCACAAAAGATATGAACATGGGAAAAAATTTCAAAATGAAGTAACAAAGCACCCAAACTAGAGCACATGGTTGAGAGACACACATTATGTTAACATAAAAACACAGTAAACCAATGCCGAAAACCAACATCAACACCCAAGCAAGTGAAATGAGCAAGTCATATAAATACCAAACCCATTTAACAAAAGATTTTCAGAATCAACAACAGGCAAAACACAGAACAATGAAAGGGAACATTGTGACCACTCAACATGAAAATGGATGATATCAACAACAAACATAACAAGTCATACCCATTACACAAGGAGAGGAATGATTCGAACACAATATCAATCCAAATGGTAAGCAAAACATCCATGAAATAGGGAAAATGAGATGAGGAAAAACAAGACCCATACCTTTTCTTGATGATTTGGATATGAAATGAAGCACCAATGAGGTTTGAAAATGGGTACACGGAGTGTTTGGGAAGGAGACAGTTGAGGAAGAAAATGAACAGTCACAAAAGTTCGAGGGAAAACTGAAAAAGATTTAAAAACTGCCCCTATTTTTGCCAAACACGCGTTTTTCGCGACTTGATTGAGTCGCCACAGAGTCGCCAGTTCAAGCCGCCAAAACACTCGAGGACAAAAATTTGAAAAATTTTTCTAAGTGTTTTTCGTGACTAGAAGGTCTACCCGCGGGTGAGTCGCGAGCTGAGCCGCGAAAATCTCTGAGTAGCCCTCGTGACTGGACTTTCCACTCGCGAACAAGTCGCCAAAAATGACCTGCAAAGACGCGACTGAGGCACGCGACTTGACATACCCGCGACTGAGCCGCCAAAACAGGGCAAAACTGGATTTTTGAAATTTTCAGTTTTTTCAAACAAAATACTTTCCAAAAACACCTAAAACACTCAAAAATCTTTTTGTGCTTGAATTAACAAAGATTGAGCATGTGAAAACACATTTCATCAAGTACAATCACACAAATGAATATGGCATTTATTGAACATAAACTTGTGTGTTGTGTGTGGATATCAACAATGAGATAGTCCTTAGTCTAATGTGAAGTTTCAATGATCAATTCAACCAAGACATACACAATTAGCACTAGATCATGTGACCCATCTCAATTATAGAAATATGTATATATGACCTCCCACAAACTTGATAACATAACTTGGAGCTTTACATTTGACTCCACTTTTAAACATAACATTTGATCTTTTTGATCTTTTGAGGCAATCACCTCTCATTGTGAGAGTGACATTTGATATTTCACTTTAATGAACAAGCCTTTGGCTTTTTGAATAAACATTTTCTTTAATATAAGGTCGCTTACCCTTTTTCCTAGTCGAATACTAGAATGTGCGACAGGCTTTTGCAGTTCAATATCTCTTTTCATTTGGAGATTTACATTTGGTGAGCTCTTTTTAGCAAAAACAAAACTAAATAGTGGGAAGATATATAGACACAAGTCTATGCATGTCTCAAGATCAACATAACCATTCACTAATCATTCATGACAAGTTTGAAGATCTATTTACAACAATCACATAGATTTCAAGATTTTTCCCACAGTGATATGAGTGCAAGAAAACAAGCAATGCTCGAAAATGCACAAAGCCATTAGCACAAAGGTACAAGGCAAAACAAGTTTTGAGACAAAAGCTCAACAATGTCAATCAAACTTTTTGATTTTCTAATTTTTATGTGATTTTTGGATTTTTGACACAAGAAGCAAAAAGATTGATAGAACAAAATTAAAAATATGCACAAGCAGACAAGCAGACAACCAACAGCAAAAACAGCAACCAAACAAACAAACATCGTCGCAAAGCATAGGAAGTATTAATGCATGGACATGTTGTAATGCTTATGCATGAGTACCCTTTTTCACCCACACGTCACTTGCGTTTTGGGTGATTTCCTTATAGGATTGGGTACGAGAGTTAGGGCTTTCAAACCTTCGTGAGAAGCTTCCAAACAGTTGGTGAATGCATCAATCATCTTCATCACGTTCATCATTCCGGGATCACCATTCTGATCTCTAGATTGTTCACCTGCTCAATTTCTTCTATCATTTCTAGGTCCTCCTGACCTTTGAGGAGTTGCACTATTCTTTACTCTCAGCTTTTGGCAATTTGGTCGAGTATGCCCTTGAAGTCCGCAATAGTGACACACATAAGTTGCTCTAGGACCTCTTTGTGGTCGTGGGCGTGACTTGGCACGAGATTCAGACCTGCCCACAGATTGATTACGGGGATTCAACAACCGTTGGTTCACCACATTCTTCTTCTCCTCCATCTTGAGCTTCTCTTCATTAAGGTCAACTACAACTGGATCTTTGGCCTTTACAAACTTCACTTCTTTAGTGACATTTCCAGATGAGCTACTTCCTCCGGTATATCCCAATCCGGATTTGTCTGAAAAGCTCTTTTGAGATGAAATAACATCATTTAGCTTCTTGGTGGTGACCCTCTCTATTTTAGCATTTGCTTGCACAACCTCTTACTCAAGAAATCTCACTTTTATGTAAGCTTCGGACAGCTCACCATTCAGTGTTTCTATCTCACATTTGGCCTCCCTATATCGGATTAGGAGACTTTTGTAGTCCTCCTCTGCCTTCTTCATTTTTCTCACAGCAGCCTTGGCCACCCTTGTGTACTCACCCGACTTCTCTAAGAGTGAGTTATAATTCTCTTGAAGATTTGCTGTGCTTTCATCTTCTTCAGCATCTGATTCTTCAACAATTCCTAGTGATTCATCATCACTATGTTCTTCAAGGTCTCATACAAGCAGATTCAACTCATCTGAAGACTCAACATGAGCAATAGTCATAAAAGCTGAATAGTTCCCTTCTCCATCACAGCTTTCTTCAGATTCTGAGTCTGATGAATCCGAGTCACTCAATGTTGTGGCATACACTTTGCCTTTCGATTTCAAATAATTCGGACATTCCTTCTTAAAGTGTCCATGCCCATTACATTCGAAACAAGTGACACCTTGTGTAGGTTGAGATTCTTTTCCATCTTTCCTTTTGAATTCCCTTTTCTCCCTTCCAGAACTTTGGAATTTTCTTTTATCATCAAATTTGCCATTATTTTTGAATTTCAAGAACTTTCTGAAATTTTTGACAAGGTATGCAACATCTTTGTCAACCACATCTTCTCCCGATGAGTCTTGATCTTCCACCTTCTCATTAATGGTCTTAAGAGCAAGAGATGTACTCTTCCGTTGATTGGGCAGCGTCATCTCATAAGTCTGAAGAGAACCAACCAGCTCCTGGACTTTGATGTCACCAAGGTCCTTGCTCTCTTCAATCGCTGTCACTTTAGCACGAAAACTCTCCGGCAAAGATCGAAGGATCTTCCTTACAATTTTAGAATCCTCCGTTTTCTCCCCCAAGTTGAACTTGCTGACAACCACCTCAATTAGCTTCCCATAGAAAGAGTCAAAGGACTCATCCTCACTCATTTTGAGCTCCTCAAACCGAGTGGTTAGCATTTGCAACTTGGTGTCTTTCACTTTCTTCGTGCCTTCATAGGTGGTTTCCAATATCTCACATGCTTCTTTGGCAACAGTAATATGAGAAATCCTGTGAAATTCATCTGGAGACACACCACAGAAAATAGCATTAAGTGCTTTACTGTTAGCATTAGATGCAGCAAGTGCTGCCTTATCCCATGTAGATTTGGCTGCCTCAGGTCTGGTCCAACCAATCTCAACAGAATCCCAAATAGATTCATCAATAGAACACAGAAAAGCTCTCATGCGAACCTTCCAAAAAGCATAATTACTACCATCAAAATATGGAGGTGCATTTAGGGATTGAGACCTATCCATCTCAAAAGGGAGTCAAGGATCACACAATGGTAATGAAACCAATAACAGTGTATCCGCTCTGATACCAAATGAAAGTTCAAAAACGTGTATAAACACCCTTGAACGTTTAGACCCCCAATATACAAAATACCAATACAAGCTTTATATCAAACAAATACTGTGCAGAAGATGAACAAAAGCTTAATACAGAATTGGTAAAACTATCTAAGCCAAATTAAAATCACAATCCACAGCAGATAATGAAAAGGCAAAGATAGAGAGGAAAGAAGATGCAAACACAAAGACAACACGCGATGTGTTATCGAAGAGGAAACCGAAGCCCTCGGCGTAAAACCTCTTCACCGCCCTCCAAGCGGTAAACAATCCACTAGAAAATACAGTTGGGATACATGGACAGCAATAGACCCTCCAAGCCTAATCTACCCAGTGCACCTAAGCCCTCCAAGCTTCTTGCTCCAACGAGGTTGCGCCGAACCTTTTTCTTTTCTAGCTTCCCGGATTCCGCTACTAGACCGTAGCATCAACCAATGAAGATTAGTTCCTTCCTAACTGCTTCCCAGAAATCCAAACAGCTCTCTCATAGTAATGATAATGGTGAGAACCAGGTTTGGTATAATGCCTCTCAAGGATTTAACAATGGAGAGGAAGAGAGTTGAGGAATTTGAAGAGACTCTAATGTATAGATTGTGAGTGAATCAATCTTGTTTTTCTTTAGGGTTTCTCTCTCAAAATTCTCTCTGGAAGCTCTCTTACAATCGTAGGTAAAAAGGGTATTTATACTGGAGTGTGAGAGGAATGTGAAACGTCAGGTTTTACAAAACAGGGGTGGCTCGCGGCTTGACCTCGCGGCTTGACTAAGTCGCGAGATCCAGTCGCGAGATAACCGTATGGCCAGTTGTCCTGTTTTGTCCTGTAGTGCTCCAGCTTGCATGACTGTTCACCTTCCAGCATGTTTGGCACATGTGCTACGTCTGGCGGCTTGCAGCCGCGAGTCACCCGCGAGGCCAAGCCGCGAGTCTCTGTTTTCTTGCACACTCTTGAGAAAACTACACTCTATCTCACTCACTACTCTTACATCAAACCCACCTAAATACAGGGTTACTAAATGCTGAATTACAAGCAAATTTGGCACGGAATAAAGCCAATTAGATGGTTGAATAAATTCAACCTTACAATCTCCCCCTTTGGCTATTCCGTGACAAAATCCTAAAACAGACTCTAGACTTAACATGTGAGTTGGGAACAGTTGAACAAAACTCACTCACACCTAACTCTAGAAGCTGTGAAGCACTTGAATCATATGAACATAATACTCCTGAAACACAACAATACACCATGATCATTGTAAGCAGAAAATCATAAAATGCATATGAAACAGGCAATATGTGATCAAGCAAAAAATGGAGTTAAGAAACAAACCATGGCTTGATCAACCAAGTGAACACCACAAGGTAGTGATCACAGTGCTCATTCACACTTGGAATGAACACAAGGACATACAAGTTAACAAGTACAAGGCAAGATACTTGCATGATCAACACTCAATCAATGCATAATACACAAGGTATATGCATCTAGGAACAATCCTACAAGGGCACAAGAGTGACAGTACATAAATCAAAATGCAAGACATTTAGATATAAGTACTGATTTCAACATAGCATAAAGGCTGCATTAAGCAAGGTACATACCATAAAGCCTACAAACTATGCATAAAACATTAACTCTAAAAGCTTACAAAAGCACATGGGTACAAAAACTATATAACAATTTACAAAACACAATATATCAACTTAAACTGAAGAAGAATGTAAAGACACTCCCCCTTAGGTAATATCCTCCCCCTCTGATCAGGCCTATCACTCCCCCTTTTTGTCATGGAATAGGCTATTCATCCTCTTCCAGCTTTCTCTGAATTTGATCCAATTGAGTTTGAAGAGAGGTAAACTTCATATCTCATCGAGTGCTGTGATGGTGTAGAGTAGCTGTGAGTCCGGACATCTTTGTATTCAACTCGTGGACAGAGGATACAATGCGATCAAGTTTCTCATCAAAGGAGAGAGTGCTGAAATGAGAGGCCACTGTGAGATGCAGAAGTTTCTGGTTTGGCTCTCTTCCGACTATGTCCAATGCTTGCATTGAATGTACGCATGTTGATTGGACTTGGTTTTGAGAGAGGAGATTCATCTGCCGTTGGATAAATTCCCTTGAGCTTGAAGATCCTTGAAATGAGACAGCAGAAAGGAATGCATATCCGAGACTCAGTTCGTAGAACCGTTTTGCGCAGAACATGAAAGATATGAGCACAGATGTCTATTTCCACATCAGAGATTAGATCATGAAGAAACAAAGCACGTCCGAGGTTCATATACCCAGTGCTTGATAAAGGGTACAAATTGTGAAACATCACAATTGTAAGCACTCTCAGTTTTGGAGGAAGAGAGGAAACACTGATGGATTTTCCATTGGATACTTCATGATCGGATCCTAGGATTTGTAGAATTTCTTCAACCTCTGGAGTTCGATCATCGTAAGGAGTTAGATCCACATTCTGAGGTCTGGTGATACTGAGAAGATCTGCGATGGAGTTTGGGGAAATGCCAAACTTTTTTCCTCTG